>NC_051084.1:37313545-37325934 GCF_004664715.2 Peromyscus leucopus | reverse complement strand
TCCGGGGACCTGACCTTGGGGGCGGGTCTCATCCTGGAGCGTTCAGGCCTGGAGAGGGAAAGCAAGTTGCTGGAAATCACACAGGAAAGTGGGTGCCACGCTTCACCGGAGACCTTCAAAGCGGTTCAGTGTGCTCAGAAAACAGGACAAGCCGGCTGTCTTCTCCACTGTTTCTGCTCTGTTCCCAGGCTCGGCAGTTGCAAAATGCCCCCTGGGGCCTTGTTTTCAAAGGGGAATGAAGTGGGGGAGTATTTTTAACTGTTGGCCCTGCTTTGCTCCCCGCTCCCCCCTCCCATGCTAGCTGTCCAGGAAAGGCTTGCTTCACAGTGGCATTTGCAACTCATGGAAAACAACAAAGGCTGGAAATAGACCATACCCAAGCCCGGGAATGGAAAAAATGGGCTCATTGGTTTCAAATGCGTATTTTAGAAAGAGACAAGAATAGCTTTTGGCCTTTGGGGATGGGCTGGGGACGAGGGACTGGGAAGGTGGCAATGTTGGGATAGGGCTGAGTCCCAGATCACCAAGGGACAATTTCCTAGGAGAAGAGAGAGAGGTATGGTCACTGTCCCCAGGGTGCTTAAAAGCAGGTGCTCCAGTCTCCCGCTGCACCTCCCGGCTGAATCTGGAACAGTTTCCTGTGTTGTGTTAGGGCTGGCTTCCGGGTAGGGGGCTCTATAGCCCTCCCCCCACCCAACGGAAACCCAAGATGCTACACTGCCTGCACCCGAAAGGTGCCAGTTGAATCCTCCTGGGGTAGGGAAGAATTTGGGGTTTTCATCTGCACTCATACACAGCCCAGATGTGCAACCTTGTGCAAGTTGTTTGGCCTCTCAGAGCCACAGGTGCCTTACCAGGGAAGGTGGGGATGTTGCTGTGCAATGCATCCATCCATCCATCCATCCATCCATCCATCCATCCATCCAAACAATCAACCAACATGTGTCATGTAGTCCTTCTGTGCCCTGGCACCAAGTTAGACACAGTCATAGCCACTAATAGACTGCCAGGTGCCAATGCCCGGACCAGCAGGGGTGCTGGAGAATCAGCGCCCTGTTATCTCCATCAGACCCCCACCCCCACCCCCACCCCTGTGTCTTACCCGACACGTCACCTGACCTGATCCCTACGAACTAGGCACTGTATTTGTCCCCAGAATACTCTTGGGACATCGAGGAACGGAGGACAGGTGCCGTACAAGTCCGTGGGCGCAGCCACAATCTGGAAGGAGTAAGGAAAGGTTGACTGTGCGCCAGAGATCCTAGGAACAGGGCAACCAGACCTTGGTTTCTTGTGTCATGGTTTGTCACACAGTGGTAAATCTAGACCGGGAGTCAGTACAAAATGCGTTGGAGAAAGATTTCAGGTTGATGCACCACTTTTACTTAAGATCTCAGAGGGCCCGTCAATCCTGTTTGAATGTTCTTGACTGTTTCTCCCATTTGACAGATGGATAGATTGAGACATGTCTCACTTAAGTGACTTCTGCTCCCACCTAACCCTGCCCGTCGCTCGGCAGCACAGAGGGATGTGAAGCGATGGGGGTGCGCCCCGAGTCAGGAGAGAACTGCATCTCCCAGGATGCCTTGCTAGAGGGGGGCGTGTCGGGGCGGAGTCGCCGCTCACACTGTAATTTCTTGGCATTGGGAGGGAAAGGGGAGGGGGAGAGTTGCGGAGGAGGGAGCAAAAGTAAAGAGAGAAAGAGAATCAAAGCCTCCAGCGTCACGTCTAGGAATAGCCTCGGAGCTGGGCCAAGTCATTATCGACGATGAGTAATCCGGTTAAGTCATTTCTCTAAACACCATTCCTTGTAAGAGAATTAAAATATCAGCTTACATCAGAATGGGAGAGGCGGGCTCCGGGCCCGGGCAGCCGCGCTAGGAGCGGGAGCGGCTGGCGGGCTCCGCGCTCGGCTTGCCCGGCATGGGAGCGGAGCGGAGCCGCGTGCCTGGGCGCTGCCAGCCGGGGCTGGGCTCCGGCCGGGCGGGAACCAGCGGAATGGGGGCGGGGTGGAGGGCAGCCAGCCAGGCCTCAGTTTATCCTGCTGGTAAGGGCCTCGGGGAAAGTTTGGCCGCCCTGCGATGGGACGGAGCTGGGTTCGTTCATCCGTGCTTCGCTGCTCCAGCCCGGGATTCTAGAATTGATGTCTGGAGAGCTTCAGGGGCAAGTTCCACGGTGAAGGGCTAGAGAACGAGAAAGGTCTCCCTCTAAACTTTCTGTCGTGTGCTTGTGGCGTTAGTTTTCATCTTTACTCTCCCCGCTTTCTCTTCTAGTGCCTTCTGGGCCCTACCGGCCGTGTGTTAAGCAGTCTAGGGCTACCATCTAGGCTTGTGAGAGGTGAGGATGACCCTCAGCACCATGATGACCCGGGGAGTGCGGGTGATCCAGAAGCAGCACCTCCTCCTTGCTCCCCATCCCGTAGCCATAGCCGCTAGCAAGGCACAGGTCTGGTCTCACTTCCCAGTGGTCCTAACCCTAATCCTTGGCACACAAGGCCCCTGACACACCCAGAGACTTCTCTGGCTTCTAGTTCCAGGTAATACTCGAGGCTAGAAAGACTAGCCCAGTCCTAAATTCCTTTTAATAATTTAGTTTGCCTTTTTAAAAAAAAAAATAATTAATTTTAACGAGACAGGCTTTCACAGTCCAGGCTGGATCTTCATACCTCAGCCTGAGTGCTGAGATGCGAAGCATGCACCAGTACACACCCAGCCAGGCACTATAAAAACTCTTTGACAATCCAGGCCGCGAGCTCTCCATCTCTGGAACCTCATGAACACTTTCCAGTCGTGGTGGCCTCACTTGCAGGTGGCCTGACTGACTTTTCTAACCAGTTTTCCCGTGGCTGAAATTGGGCTGAGGTTCTAACTTGCAAGATTACTGTGAGGGTTAAAATAGGCCTTGGGGGGGGGGGAGGTCAGGCTAGCTTGCTATGTGGAAGTAGCCTCTGCTAGGGCAGGTTCTGTGTGTGGATTTGCCTCTTCTCTGTTTCCAATAACACTGGACCACAAAGGGACTGAGTTATGAAGAAGCTGAGTTCGTATTGCCTCATGATTCTGGAGGTCTGGGGTTGAGGGCCAGCACCTGGCGATGAGTTGTTACTGAGTCCCAAGGGGGCGGAGGACATTACATGGTGAGAAACCAAAAGCATGAGTGTGTCTCCTCTGGTCTCTCCACAGGGACCCCATCCCCGACCCGAACATCTTCTTTAACCCTAATCACCCCACAGAGTGTCCAGCCCTGCAGACACCATTGTTTTCATATCCCCAATGCCTGACATTGTGATTAAATATCAGCACATGTCACCTTTGAGGATTCTCAGACTGCATCCAAACCATAACAGGGTGTTTAAGAAATAAACCTTCACCCCCCCTCCCAGACACACACACACACACACACACACACACACACACACACACACACACACGGAACAGGGCACAGAGGCAGAGGCAGACAGGCAGACAGTGTGCCTCTCTCTTGGACCAGGGACCAAGCCTTGGCCACATACTCAGCCCTGTCCCTTGATCACTCAAGGGGAGGCCTAGACAGAGTGGTCCCTAGGCTCTGGCCTTAGTGATATGGGGTGGGGTCCTGGGACACCTCCCCCAGATCAGGGTTCCCAGATTTCAAATCATAGCTTGAAGAACCCTTGGGCCCTTGGTGGGGTCCCAGGTTCTGTCCCAAATGCTG
This sequence comes from Peromyscus leucopus, assembly GCF_004664715.2. Taxonomy (NCBI): domain Eukaryota; kingdom Metazoa; phylum Chordata; class Mammalia; order Rodentia; family Cricetidae; genus Peromyscus; species Peromyscus leucopus. Next base: position 37,322,244 of record NC_051084.1, on the reverse strand, counting down.
AGAACTAGGTGAGAAGGCGATAACATTTCCCTGTTAAACCCTCCCCTGCCCGGAGCTCGGCCTTCAGGAGAGAGGCTGCTCGAATACTTGTTCCTCACACGGGGTTTTATTTATTTTATTTTTTTAAGGTCTCATTATGTAGCCCAGGATAGCCTCAAACTTTTGATCTTCCTGTCTCAGCCACCTAAATGCTGGGACTAAAGGCATGCACCGCCATCTCTGATGATGATGAGCTCAAGGGGTCTTTTTGAATATAAAAACTTAATTAGGCTTTCGGGCTGGGAGGGGTCCCCGCTTCGGTGGTGTGAAAAACACAAGATCCATTGTTTCCCACTCTTCCTACAGCTACCCTCCCCACCCACCCATGGTCTCGGCTTTCATTATCTTGCTATCATCCAGCTGGCGGCTGCCGCTGGTGCCAATGACAGCCCTTGCTGACATTGTAACAGTGTTTGTTATTTGAAGCAGCACCGGGCAGGAAGAGCCCCCCAGGTCTAAGTGGTCCTGGTGCCCCTCAAGCCTCTTTTCTTCCCCCTTTGTCATCCACATGCTCCCCATCCTCACTGTATGTCTTCCAGCTTGTGCATGCACCGAATTAGCACAGACAAGTGTGTGTGTGTGTGTGTGTGTGTGTGTGTGTGTGTAGGCAGGTGTGTACAGAGAACCCTACAGCTCACGCTCACACAGGCTCAAAAAACATACATTCCTTCTGAGCTCGCCCTTTTCTTCCCAGACTTGCTGGTTTCTACCGGGTCTACCCAGCGAACTCTCACGGCACCGTCTGAAGCAGGCGTCCACTCCCTCTCTGTCGCATTGCTTCCAGTCTACCCCTCAGCTGTGACATAGGCCACGCCATGCTCCTCTGAACTGTCCCAGCCATTATGTGACTGGCCGGCAGCTACAGGTGTCTCTCCATTAGGAACAGTCCCTCCGAGTTGCCTACCTATGCTTCCGGCAGCATCAGAGCCTCCAGGTCTCTGCTTTTTTTTTTTTTTCCAGAAGAGGAAACTCAGGTTCTGAGGGGAATTGGCTTGCCTGAAGTTGTACACTGAGGACAGGAGACCTCAGGGGTTGGTAAGTAAATGAATTGGAAAGACTGAGGAGGAAGTGGTGGAATGCTCAATAATGATCCCTAGATGAGGAATTCATAGACAGCCAGGGAGGAAGACGGAGGGGCACGACCTCATCTGTCCCACTGACTGCCTTTCCTTCTCTACCTGGCACATCTGGCTCCTCTCTCCAGCGGTGCCGTTGAGGGCAGGATATTAATACTACAGTCCCTACATCAGCTCCCATGGCCCAGAGTCCCGGGTCTAGGTCACTAATCTTACCTGGTGGTCACTCCATCCCTCTGCCCCATTTGAACCCCTTTACTGGGTGTCCCCACTGCTCCAGGAGGCAGCTTCCTATGGAGGTGTGCACCCCCTGACCCAGATCTTCATTCTGATTGCCTCTACACTTGTCTCCATGGAGTCTGAGGCCCGTCTGTGGTTGGGCACGATCAGCCTTAGCAGGGTCCATGGCGGGCATCCCTCTCCCCAAGAAAACCAAGGACTCTAAGTCTGCTAGGTTTCCTGTGCTCAACACCTTCATCTATAACACAGGAAGGGCCCAGTGGCGATACAATTGCCCAGAGCTTGCCCAATGCTGTGAGGAGCACCCGATGATGAGGGTTTGTTTATTTTTTTAATTCCGGGCCCTCTTGTATACTAGGCAAATGTTTTACTGCCTAGCTACCCCCCCAGCCCTCTTAGTTTTTGTTGTGAGATATCCTCCGAAGTTATCCAGGCAAGGCTAAAGCTCAGAATCGCCCTGCCTCAGCATCTGGGATGACAGATCTCTACCACCAGGCTCAGCTTGGAAGAACTATTTCTTATAAAGCCTTTAACAGTAAGCCGGGCAGAAGGAAGCATCTCATATAAATAGTAGCTGTCACCCACAGCCCAAGACAAAGCGAAGATATTGGGTCGGGGAGGGGTGTGCACAGGAGACCTGGGTTCTGGACCCAGCTTCAACAGAGGTTCTGGAAGGCCTCTGCCTATCTCTCCCTCGCAGCTTCTGCATGCGTGTGTCATATTTGTTGGCGTTGGGGCTTTTTATTTCTTAAATTTTAAATAAACAAGGGCTGCATGAGCACCCTAATATTCGGGGCACATTTTGAAACAGCTCAGAAATCCCCACATCCCCTTGTGAGTCAGTCCTAGGAACAGTAAGCAGAACTGCCGGCTGATACAAGAAAAATTCTGCAAAATAACAGCTGGGCAGCCCTGTGTCTCCAGGGATTTGAGATGGGGACTCAAAAATATTAGCGACCTGCTGAGGCCCTGAGGCTCAGGGGCCCCAGAGACCACCGGAGGGAACACAAAAAACGCTGCAAAAGTTCCCATGCCCCTCTGTCGCCTGTGAGGAAGGCTTTGACTTTTTTCCCCTGTGAGTGCGATTCGAAACTCGTTGGGAAATATCAGATACTTTACAAGAGTGTTTCTTTTGTTATTTTGGTGGCTTATGCATGTGCTGGATCCACCGAGCCTCCACCCAGTATTCAATGACCCGGGGCACCGGTTCGGGCTCTGGGCGCCAGCCGCTACTGCGCGGATACGCACGCGCGGATACCGGTTTGGGAACTGCAGGGACAGTGACAGGGACCATGAGCAGGTCTAGGAGAGACAGCGGGACTTTCAGAAAGTGCTCTCCTTCCCCCACTCCGGATCTGAGTCAAAAAGAGGAGCTGGCTCAAACCGAAAGAATAATTCGGTTAGCCAAGGCCACCAATATTTCTCTGGGGCCCAAATAATGGCAAGGTAGGGGCTCCAGGGCGGGAGCGTCACAGGCCCCTCGGGTGTCGCTGAAAGCCCCACGCCCCACACAGTTCCTCTTTCCTCCCCCAAAAGGCGGCAGGAAGGGTGTGTATTGGGGGGGGGGCGCAAAGAGCTGATCAAGAGGACTTTGCATCCTGCGTTCCTGGGGCATCCAGAACTGCCCCTCCCCTCCCTGGAGGCCTGAGGAATGGGGCATCTGGCAAGGGACAAGTGCTCCTTCTACCCCACCCTCACCAATTCCAAGCAACCCCGTAAGCCATCTCTGTGCCTCTCTCTCTCTCTCTCTCTCTCTCTCTCTCTCTCTCTCTCTCTCTCTCTCTCTCTCTCTCTCTCTCTCTCCCCCAGCTTGCAGCATCCTGAACACTGAGTGCGGTACAGTGAACGCTTTTCTGAAAGCCCGACATGGTGGAGTTCCAGGAGGGGCGGGAGGTCATGTCTCTGCTGCTCTTGAATGCTGCCGGTGCCTTTTATAGGAAATACCTGAAGCCAGCCTGAAAAGAATAGGCGTTCATTCATCATTTCCTGCCACAAGCCCCTGAAATCTGCTCCAGGCCCTTTGGCTTGGTGGTGCAATGTCCTCCGGCCGTCATTCAGGTCCTCACTCAGAGGTCCCAAATAACAAATTTTTTTACTGATCTCGCATTCAAGCAACATTTATTATTTAAATCTAATTCTCATAGGTTGAACTTGAAGGTGGGCGGGCAGGGGTGGGGTGGGGTGGGGGGGTAGCAGGAAGGGGTCTCCTGGGCTCCCCTCAGGAACTTGTCCTATCTGAAGGTCACTTGTGTGGATTCTGGTCTCTGCAGAGCTGGCTTCTGCGGCAGGTAGTCTCTTGCTTTTGAGGGGCTGTCTCAGGCTCTGCAGACTCAGTGATTCTCTGGCTCGGGCCCCTGCTGGCCTCAAGTTCATCTTGACCTGGAGACAGGTGTGAGGAAGGGATGCTGCTGCCTCATCTCCCTGGCCACCCAGGACACCTGGCTGGGGCCTGCTGTATGACCGCCTGGGCACAGCTGCTGTCTCAGCACAGAGTTTACCCTGTAAGCAAGATCCGTCTTGAACTCCTAGGGAGGCAGGCAGGCACACAGCTGCTCTCACCCGGAAGAGTCCTATACACACACACACACACACACACTGGCAGAGACACAGTGTTGTACACCGGGTGTGTGTGTGTGCCTGACAGACACAAGAATAAAGGCACAAGGTGGCCAAGGTCATGCATGACTATACAGAGTCAGCTGAGTCTCTGAACAGAATACATTCGTCTGGAACCTCATCCTGAGCTCTAGGTAGGGAAGACTGGCTGGACATAGCTCTTGATCTATCCAAGGGACCGGTGCCCTGGGCTGGCCCTTGGAGCAGCCCCAAATACTTGCACTAAAGTATGATAGATGGTTTGGGGGTGAGGAGGCACCTGTTAATCCCAAGGGTGAAGGGAGCCTTTGACTCCGGGAGACAGCTGGGAAGGAACATCTTCCCTCTCAGACACTGAATGATGACTTGAAGGCGGGGCAGGAAGCGGAGGTGGCTGGCTCTACATCGTGGTGGCATGCTCCGGGGAGCCTCTTGGGTCTGGTGCACAAATATGGGTCTGTCAGTGAGGGATACTGCAGTAGAGCTTGGACCAAAGGGTTGGCGCTTTGGGATCCCTCAGATCCTCCTTAAAATGCTGGGCCAGTGGGAGGGAGGTGCCGGTGCCCGTACTGGTAGCTGGATGCGTGTGCTAATGAGTTGGACCCACTCCGTGTGGTAGAGCATCCTTCCTCTTTGCTAAGCAGTCAATCTCGGGTTCGCTGTCACTGTCAAGGGGAAGCAGGGAAATGAGGCTGCCTAAGAATACCAGGCGGTAGCCAGGCGGTGGTGGCGCACGCCTTGAATCCCAGCACATGGGAGGCAGAGGCAGGTGGATCTTTGTGAGTTCGAGGCCAGCTTAGTCTACAGAGTAAGTTCCAGGACAGCCAGGACTGCTTCACAGAGGAACCCTGTCTTGGGGAAGAAAAAAAAAAAAAAAAAAAAAAAAAAAAAAAAGAATACCAGGCTGTGTTGTCCAGCTAAGGAAGCCATGGCGAGCTGGGCAGGGAGATTCCTGCTGGACTCCAGAGTCTTCGGAAGACCCCTTCCTGCTTTTCATGAGGCTCTGCCCTGGGGTTCTCAAGATCCAAGAACTCCGGAGGGGAGAAGCTTCCAAGGTCCAGAGTTCTGTATCAGCAACTAAACCCGTGGGCTTTCTGTCCAAGCAGTCTGCCACCCTCTGATTTCGTCGATGGGGAAACCAAATCTGAGATAGAGTAGGAGGCCACGCTGTAGATGAGTGACTGAGAATGTTGTGCTTTTCTTGAGCGCTATAGAGGCTGGACAAGGGACACACTGGAAGCTTGTGCCCCTCGGGCTAGTGGATGCACAGCTCCCATCTCTAGCCCTGGGGATCTCCAAGCACTCAGTAAATCCAGAGAACACCACTTCTGATTTCTGAACATTTTTTCTTCCTGTGGTTGGTCCTGTTTATCGAGAGCTCTGTTGTTTATCAGAATATCAAGTGCATGCTCGCAGGCACACACACGGTGTGCAGGGTGTTCTGGGGAATTCGCTTTTCTGGGTAAGGCAGGGTTAACTGGAAGCCCGTGTTCTTAGGCTTTATTGAAAACGTTTCTACAAATGATGGGCATTTCCCCAGCTTAGTATTTTGAAAAGTTCTACCACTTTCTAAATATGTGACCTTGGTCAAGTTACCTAACCTCAATAACCTCAGTTTCCTTATCTGTCAAATGTGCACAGTGCCAGCTCTCTAGGTTATAACAGGAAGGAGCCCTGCTTAGCCTGCTGGGTTTGCTTCAGAAGCAGCCAGTACCACTCTGTCTCCACTGTTGGCAGTGGGTCCTTGGAACTGAAGGACCATCTGCTCCAGTCTCCTCTCAGGGAGACCGAGTTCTCCTGTCTCGGAAAAGTCAGGGTAATCTTGGCACCATCTGAGCCGAGGACCCTGGGTCTGGAGCCTATGTGTTCTCTGTGTTTGTTGCCTCTCCTGGGAAAGAGTCAGTTGGTGAAGGGCAAGCCTGGGCCCCATCTTCCTGGCACTCACCATATCCTGTGTCACCATATCCCCGACCTGTCCTCTGAGCTTAACCCAGGATCTACTCTTCCTATGAAAGAGATGGGAAGGGTTCCCCCGACTAAGAGGACCTGGGCTGGGGTCTCAGCCTGATGCATCCCAGGGAGCTACTCTCTCTGCCCCCTCCTCCTTCTCTTTTTTTCCTCCCTCCCTCCCTCCCTCCCTCCCTCCCTCCCTCCCTCCCTCCCTCCCTCCCTTCTTTCCTTCCCTCCTCTCTCTCTCCACCTCTTTCTCTTTGTCCTTCATTTTTCTTTTGGAGATTGTGTCTTGCTGTGCTGCCCAGGATCATCTTAAATTCCTAGGCTTAAGTATTTCTCCCTCTCAGCTCCTGAGTAGCTTGTGCCCCTGCCAGGCTCTGGGAGATTGTTCTGTCTAGTCCCTGGACTGACCTAGGTTGAGAGGCTGAAAGGCTGCTCTCACGTGGGGATCTCAGGAGACACCAAGTTATAGACTGTTGTAAGCTGCCACGTGGGTGCTGGGAATCAAACCCAAGTTCCTGCCGGCTGTGATGGAGGAGGAGGCAGCCATCCATGGGAAAGATGGTGCTCAGACGCCTAGCTTGGGCATGTGCCCCTCACCCTACACATGTACACACGTGTACACACCCTACACATGTCCTTAATTCAGCAAATCCGGGCTGGAGAGATGGCTCAGTGGTTGAGAGCACTGACTGCTCTTCCAGAGGTCCTGAGTTCAATTCCCAGCAACCACATGGTGGCTCACAACCATCTCTAGGGGGATCTGATATTCTCTTCTGGCATAAATGTGTACATGCAGACAAAGCACTCTGGTGTGGGACAGAGAAAACCAATATTTTTATTTAAAACAGGTTGATTATAAATGTGATCTCTTTCTAAAAAAGAAAAGGGGATATGATATAGATATATAGGAGGATATAGAGATGATAAGATAAAAGGATAGATTAATCAACCTACTTTTAAAGAACAACTTGTTTAAAATGTTTTACATTGGTATAAATTTTAGTTTATTGATACAAACTTGAAGTTAATATTGTTATACTGTGTATATATATATTTCTATTCTTGTTTGAGGTATTATGTTTATGTAACTCATTTAAAATTGTAATGGATAATTAAAAAATAGATTAATAATTAGTCATCTATGATAATCATATCTGTAGCCATGTTAGTTAAGTTTTCTAGGTATACATAGATATATTTCAGATAGATAGGTAATCTTCAAACACTTCATAGACCTAGAGAATATGGCATTTAAATAACTTAAAATTCTGTTGACATGAGACACAATTGCTCCTGGCTGCACCAATTGATCCCGAGAGAATGTTGGGCTTCTAAGACATTTCCATTTGGAAGTTTGTCTTTTTGGCACAAAATGGCCTACTGGGCAAAGAACTGCCCTTGCCTTGATGGCTGACAGTACAAATGCAATGCTGTCCTTTCTGGACAAGCGGGACACAAGGAAAGCGAGCGACCACTGTACTCTGCCAAGACAGGGTAAGATGGTCTCTCAGAATTCCTGCTTCTAAAAATGGTCTGTCAGATACTCTAGGCCTGTAGCCAATTTAAATGCACCAACAATGCTAAAAAAACATTAGGTGACTGTCCAGGCTGCCAGCTGTCTTGGTCTACTTTTGCAAGATTCCCGAAAGTTGCTTGCATCCATCTACCATTTCTCAGGTACCATTATGTTCCTTCTCAGGTCTTTGATGTGGTTGAAAACTAGATAGTTGTAATTTCCTCAGTTATGATAAAAGATAAGTTAGATATAAAACCTTAAACTCACAAATATAAGATAGATATTACATCTTTAATATTGCAACTGTAATTCTTGCTCGATAATTGTTTTGTTATATGTAATTTTACCATGTTAAAGTTAAAACCTTACTTTTTAAAAAAAAGAAAAAAAGGGGAAATGCTGTGGATATCATTCTATATAAATAAAACACTGATGGCCAGTGACCAGGCAGGAAGTAGGTGGCCAGGCAGGAAGTAGGTGGGACAAGGAGAGAGGAGAATTCTGCGAAGTGGAAGGCTGAAGGAGAGACACTGCAGCCACCGCCAGGACAAGCAGCATGTGAAGACGCCGGTAAGCCACCAGCCATGTGGCAAGGTATAGATTTATAGAAATGGGTTAATTTAAGATATAAGAACAGTTAGCAAGAAGCCTGCCACGGCCATACAGTTTATAAGTGATATAAGCATCTGAGTGATTATTTTATACGTGGATTGTGGGACTGCGGGGCTTGGGGAATCTGGAGAGAAGCCCTCCAGCAACAGCACTCATACATAAAGTAAATAAAATAAAATAAAATAAAATAAAATAAAATAAAATAAAATAAAATAAAATAAAATAAAATAAAAGACAGCAAGTCCATAGAAGTTCAAGTCCCTTAAAGGGCACAGCATATGCATAAAACCTATGTACATCCTGTGTACTTTTTCAAAAAATGTTTTTGTGTGGGTATGAGGTGTGTGTGTGTGTTTGTGTATGAGTGCAGAGGTCAAAGGACAGTCTCTGGTATCAGCCCTTGTCTTCTACTCTGTTTGAGACATCCTCATGACTGATGCATGTGCTGGCTAGCTGGCCACAGGCTGTTCCTGTTTCCCATTCCCATCCTGCCATAGGTGCACCGGGATTACAGATGCGTGCCCTACCACATCCAACTTTTTTGTGGGTTCCAGGGATGCAAACTCAGATCCTCACAGTGAGTGATCCTCACAGTCAGGGTGGTTAACTACTGTGATGAAAACCCATGACCCAGGAGCAAGTCTGGGGAAGAAAGACTTTATTTG